>NW_027643571.1:0-2500 GCF_032717465.1 Coenobita brevimanus
TGGCACACCACAGGGAGGAGTCCTAAGCCCATTACTTTTCAATCTTTTAATGAACAAAGTGGCGCGTGAAAACCTGGGTTTCGGGGTCAGTGCAGTAATCTATGCCGACGACATCATGATACAGTCCAAAACTTTTGATGTTATGCAAACTGCACTGAACAGGTTCGGCAACCTGATCAAAAGTCTGGGTCTTGTAATTAACGAGAGTAAGACAAAGTTCCAGTGCCGTGCGTTAGGGGAAAAACATTTAGTAATTAATGGCAAAAACATCGAGAGGGTGAGAATTTACAAGTACCTAGGTATGTATGTCGGCTACACAGCAGACTGTAAAGATACCGAGATGACCCACATAATAACGCAATGCAAGGCACGATTGCAGCCCTTGAGATCAATGGCCTATAGTGGTGCAGGGGTGGGTGTACCAGTACTAAAAATGATGTACCTCACTACTGTCAGATCGGTATTAGAGTACGCAAGCCCAGTCCTCTCTTGCCTTGGTGAAGGAAGGCTGGAAAAACTTGAAAAAATCCAGAATGCCGCAATGAGAATCATACTTAGCTGCCCAAGGAACACCATGATAGATGTCATGAGACTTGAGCTAAATTTGCAGAGTGTAAAAAATAGAATTCAGGAAGACAATGTGGCGGCTGCAATAAGACACATGAGGTCAGAAAGCGGACTGGGACTCCGTAACAACATCAAAGATGATGTTGTTAACGGAACCAGAACCTTCTGGAGGCAAGGCAAGAATGGCTATGTGAAAGACCATTCGAGGAACGTACTCAAATACGAGGTACAAAACTTCTGTGAGGAGATACCACAGGCACCTAGGCCTCCACCCTGGGAAGAGGAAGAGGTAAAGGTGAGCATATCTCCACTACAGAAAAAGAAAGAATGTTATGCTGTAGGTGTGTTAAGGACACATGCACAAAACCAAATAAATAAACTCTACAATGAAAACACTGCTCACGTCTACTGCGATGGTTCGGTCAGAGAGGATGGCAGAGCAGGGTGTGGGATCGTAATATTAGATAAAGCAGACAGTGCATGTGTACAGAGCGAAATAAATTTTAGAATAAGCAACAACGTGTCTTCCACTCAGGCACAGCTATATGCAATATTATACGGCCTCAGGGAGATCACAGGAGGTGAAGGAGACGTGTGCTTCTTCGTAGACAGCCGAGGAGCACTGGAGTCCCTTAAGAGCACAGCACCTGCACTGGCAGACGTAGTCTTCCAGTGTAGAGCTGTCCTGCATCAACTCAAGCAATCGGGTAGATTCATATCATTCACATGGATACCATCCCATGTTGGAATACCAGGGAACGAAAGAGCTGATTAACTAGCCAAGAGTGCAGCAGAAAAAGAAGACATAGATGTAGTATGCCAACTAACCTTGAAACAGATTAAAACTATAATAAGAACACAACAAGGTCAAGAGGAAAATCAGAGAATGGAGCAGCAACATTCTAGTAGTGAAACTATGTATAACTATACTAACGTTGCTCTGAGAACCCACTTCACATATGGAAAATATAGAAATAAGTGGAAAGATTCTGTATGCACTAGACTGAGGTTAGGCTATAAATATCTGTGGCAGCTTGGAGTGGATACACTTCCTCCAGAGCAGCGATGGCAGCAACACCTGTTCTTCCCACGCCTTCTTCACCCGCCTCGGCCTTCGACCCGTTGAGGGGGGCCACCACAGGCAGGGAGCAGTCACCACGAGCCGTTACTATCACGGGGACTGTGAAGTGGTACAACGTGAAGGCGGGGTACGGATTCATCCGGCGCCAGGACACCGGCGCCGATGTATTCGTGCACCGCCTGGGGATCGTTGCACCTGCTTCACCACGTCTTCAGCGCTCGTTAGGCGAGGGCGAGACGGCGGTTTTCACTCTCCACCAGACACCGAAGGGTCCTGAGGCCAAGGACGTCACCGGGCCGGGGGGTGCACCCGTGCAGGGCTCTGCTCATGCACGGCGGCGCCCCACGGCCCGGGGACGCCGGCCCAGGGATCGTCGATGTACTGGGGAGATTGACACCATCGTCAGCATGTGCATCGCGACGGCGAGTGCTTTCTGTGGCGGTGACAAGGATGCGTTGCTTATTCTCCTCCCCCAGATCTTTGAGGAGAATGGCCTTCCGCGCCTTGTCATCCCCCAGAGCTTCGCCCGTGGTGCACGGCCAGCCCCTCGTCAGGAGCATCGTGCCCCTAAGCTGCAGCCTTCCCAACCCCGCCCAACACCGCGGAAAAGGCTGCAGCTCGATGCTCCTTTGAACAAGTTGACTGCCTCTATCACCACCAACCCTGCACAGCCTATGGAGACCTCCGGCACCACTGACGACCATGGGGAGCCTCCTACACCCCCGCCACAGCGTGCAGCCGACCAGCCTGACCACCAAACTACCACCACGCCACCCTGTGCTTCTCCACCGACACCCAGGAGAGCACAGAGGAAGCGCAAGGCCACCGAGACTGCTACCTCCCAGGCAGCTA